>NW_017670992.1:6360-22785 GCF_001879085.1 Nicotiana attenuata | reverse complement strand
ATGCATAAGAGCAATTTATATATATACATACACATATGGTTTACAAGAAATTGCCCTAAATAAAAAAAATTAAAAAAAAAGCCCGGAAATAAAAAAAGCCCGTTAGGCCCGCTAAGCCCACGAGCCCGGCCCATTTAGCCCAGGACCATATGGGCTTAGGCCCGTCATGGGCTGGTCCTACCCGTTGAGCCCACGAAGCCCGGGACCGCGAAGCCCGGGACCGCCAGAGCCCGGGACCGCTAAGCCCATGCCCGTTTAGCCCGGCCCGTTTAGCCCATTTATGCCCGGGCCCGGGCCCACATACAGCCTTAGTCTAGGTATACACTAAAGTTTGACGGTTCAAAGATATCAAATCTATCGATTGACCGAGTATATCCGACATATGTTCACTACGGAAAGTTCAAAGGGAAACCTACTTATCCAGATGCGATTAATCCTTACTTGCAAATCACACAGCTTTCATCTATGATCATTCTTGTTACAGCCATTCCCATTCATGTGGGGGATTGTTGGACTTTAAAGGCATTGGGCTTCAAAGACTTTAAGCATTGGGCTTTAAAGTCTAAGAGTGTGAATTGGAAATGGTGGAAAATTAAATGGAGGGAAATGAAAATTTGAATAAAGTGAGCTTTTGACTTGCACTTTGTCGCTCATTGGTGAGGGACAACTACATTTGTGTGCTTATATATATAATCACTTCTTAAAGCTCTTAAAAGGAGTTGAAGAGAATGAACCCTCACGCCGTCGTCGCTCGGCTCGGCTTCGGCTTGGATTTGATTGGATTTGGATTTGGAAAATGATATATCGATAAGATTATTTTTGGACAAAATTTATTTAATTAATTATTTAATAATTAATTAAATGCCAGATCACTGCTGAAGATTCAGAAGGATAGTCTGGCCGCGGTCCTGGCGTAACCGCGGTAGGACCGTGCCAGAACACTGCTGCAGATTCAGAAGGCTAGTTTGGCCGCGGTCCTGGCGTAACCGCAGTAGGACCGCGGCAGGACGCCTAAACTTCTGAACAGACACCTTTTCCGGAACAAACATCACACCTCTTCCAATAATTGCCTATAAATTCTGAGGCATGGCTTCGTTTTTAACAGACCAAAAACATTACAGAACTTCCTTCTTTCTGAAAATACTGCATTCTAATTCGCAGTCTCTCTCTCTCAAATTCGTAAGTGTGATTTTGCTCCGTTCTTTGAGTTCGTTGATATCCTGCAGTTTGTATTGCCACTGTTGCAGGAAGGTTTATTCCGTTTCATTCTGGGAGGATTTAATCCATTACCTTGGCAACTTGTGAGTGGTTAAAATTCCTTAAGGACGCACAATCAAATTGTGGACTCGGAATATTTTTTATTCTTTACTGTTTTTCAGTTTCTTTTATTCTTCTAACAGTTTTCTGATTTTGTGTTTTAACACAGTAGCGGATAACACTTTTCTGCTTATTCCATTCTTTCATACTTCCGCGACCACCATCTTCTGCAGGTTTCGTTTCTCTTATCTACTGTTCAATTAGCGTACTTTGTGTGTAGGTTATCATTTTATTGTCTTTGTGCTTAAGGGTGATTTTGTTTCTTTCTTTACAGCTCTTTGGTCTCCCTCAATTGCTCACTGTAAGATGGAAATCATATGCATATGTAAACAAGGTGATTTTCTTAATTCATTGATACCTCAAAGTTTTTACTATTTTTCTGAGGAAAACTTCAGGCAATTACCAATATTCACTTTCTTGCATGATTTGTTATATTAAGCATATATCATCCTTGAGAATGATTTCACGGGGCCACTGGATTCAGGTTAAGGAGGATCTGGAGAAGAGAGGCTGCCAAGTAAGAACTGGTTGTGAAGTAAATTCTGTATCGACAAATGAAGAAGGTCTAGCTTGATTTTATTTATGGCTTCTCGCAAGAGTTCGTTGTGCTGTTTCTTTTATCTTAATAGTAGATATGCATATATCTGTTGGGAAAATGGATTGGCTATTACCTGAGGGCAATTTAATTAATTGGAAAAACACCATCACTTTATGTTTTTAAAAATGGTCCTTTGTAAATGCAAAACCAGAAATGAGGAAGATAGGGTTTTCATTGATATCCATTAGTGTAACAATAGTGTCTAGGCTAGCTTGTACACACCTTAACTATTTCATCGGGCGACTGTTACCTCCCATCAGCACAGCCACTGGTAGCAGGTTACTCTTCCGCCAAGGCTTAGGCAAGTGAGCAGATTCGAAAGACGTTAGTGGATCTCACTGAAGATCAAAAACCATGGTGTTGACTAAATTATCTTGGCCTCTAGCTTGTTGATTTGTATAAGAACATGTGTTTTTTTAGTTTATATTCATTTTATGATATCGTTTCAAGTGATAGTGGTGTAGACAGAGCTAATTTGGTGCTTATCCAAGGAAAAACTTCAAATAGCTGCATTGTGTTACCATCACATAGCTACGAACTACTCATGATTCTAACTGTAAAAGAAAGAGTCCGTGCAGGTTGTACCATAGCTTGCAATGATGGTGCCAAAGAAGTATATGATGGATGCGTAATGGCTGGACATGCTCCAGATACTCTGAAAATGTTAGGCAAAGAGGCAACATATGATGAAACAAGAATTCTGGGTGCTTTCCAGTATATCTATAGGTACCTTCGGCTACTTCACAGTATAGAGCTCCTCTAAGTAAAGGTAATAAATGTATAGCCATGTTCCTATTTGTATTTTCTGTTACCAGAGGAGCTCTATTTTGTGCTTTAGTGAAGTTAATTTAAAATTCATGTTTTAATGGTGGCTGGTTGTAGTCAATGTAACAGCTACAACCTGCTACATTTCTGAGCTAATATGAAAATCGTACTGGAGACCAATTCGATTGGACCATAGTCTTAATAAGATTTATGATGTTGCAAAAATCGTGTTTTCTTCCTCTACGACAGTGATATTTTCCTTCACCGTGACAAAACATACCTGCCTCGTGACCCGGCAACATGGAGTGCTTTGAACTTTCTTGGAATCATGAATACTAGAGGATGCATGACATATTGGCTAAATATAATCCAGGTGTGTAGAAAGTAGTAGATAATGTTCTTCAGTCGGGAGTCTTTTCTCTTGTAACTATCCTCTTGTTTTATGAGCTGTCTAAATTTACAGAATCTTGGTGACTCAAAGTTGCCTTATCTCGTAACCATCAATCCTCCTCACACACCAGAGAATACGTTGCTTAAGTGGACAACAAGCCACCCAATCCCCTCAGTTGCTGCATCAAAAGCTTCATGTGAGCTAGACCAAATACAAGGAAAGAGAGGAATATGGTTTTGTGGAGCATATCAAGGTATGAATCTCCTTTTATGCAGAGTACTGAGAGTTGCTTCAAGATGGAAATTCCTTTGTAACCTTCTTTCTTGCCTAGTATTGAGTGTGCGAACAAAGTCCCACATTGGTAGCTGAAAAGAAAAGAAAGTGACATATAAGTTGTAGGGATACTCTTAATGGTGTGAGACCTTTTGGAGAAAACTGCGCGGGCTTGGCCCAAGGCAGACTCCAGAGTTTTTATAGTTCTCTCCTGAATCTTCACGTATAAAATGAATCCGATACTATTTAGGTGAAATAGCCTTAAGTCATTGGTATTGAGGGGACTAAACCAGCAGCCAAGCTGTCTTTGCAAAGAGAGATCATTCACTTTTTGTTTTTCTTTCCATTTCAACTTGATGCCAGAGAGCGAGCAGAAGAACCTAGTGCCTTGGTTTACGCACTGCTTTTTTTTTTCCACATAAGGTTAAAGAAAAACTACTGCTAACGCTTGTAGCTTGAGTTGTTCCGACTTTAGTCTTTCCTTCCCTTTACTGCAGACTTTATTTTCCGCTTTGAGTTTCACTGCTTATTGATGTATATTTATTGCGATACTTTCAGGCTATGGCTTCCATGAGGATGGACTAAAGGTAGTACTAACTCTGCTAATAACAAGTTCAGCAGATTTTAACTTGAACTATTACCTTACTCTGACAGCAATTTGGAGTCTTTTCTAGCTTTTGTTGTCCCTTTGATGTCATGTCGATGATTATCTACGTTTTCTCCTCCTCAGGCAGGTGTGGCTGCTGCAGATGGTGTTCTTAGAAGGAATTGTAGTATTCTGCACAACGCCAAGCACATGGTACCAACCTGGCCTGAAACAGGAGCACGCCTCATCGTTACTAGATTTCTCAAAAGTTTCATTGAAACAGGATGCATAATGTGAGTGATAATAGTTTCACCTTGTATTGCTTTAGTCCCAAAATAGAATAGTGGAAGATACATATCTAACAACTTGTTTATTTCCCTCTATCCTATTTCTTGTTTTATCACATTTGTGATCTTTGCTATTTGAATGGTAGCATTGTAGCAAGATGCAGAACGACTATTTTATTGAGAAAATGCACTTCTTTTATTCAAATCGATTTACTTAAAGCTCATATACAAGTCAAAAAGCATGTTGCGCAAAAAAAAAAAAATCATGTGTGAATCGCGATTTATTGTACTTTTTGTTTTGTATTATTCCTTCAATAATACATAGCCTCAGAATATTCTGAATTATTCATGCTGGAAATGTTAGAATATTACTCGCGCATATTTGAGTTTCTTTTTTCTAATATTTAAAGATATTGGATAGTAACTTTATATTTTTCGATGCACAGCTTGTTGGAAGATGGAGGTACAATTTTCACCTTCCAAGGAACAGACAGGAAATGCTCTCTCAAAGTTTCTCTTAGAGTTCATAGTACACAGTTTTACTGGAAGGTAACTTGAAATTTTCTTTTGCCCCCTACAAGTAGGGCAGCCCGATGCACTAAGCTCCCGCTATGCACGGTGTCCGGGGAAGATGAGGACCACAAGGGTTTATTGTACACAGCCTTACCCTGCATTTCTGCAAAAGGTTGTTTCCACGGCTCGTACCCGTGACCTCCTGGTCACATGGCAGCATTACGCCAAGGCTCCCCTTCCTGCCCCCTTACAAGTAATTGAGCGATAAAGCCAAAAAGAAAAATTAAAAGTTTCCCAATTTAGACCAATTATGTGATATAGATAGTCTATTGCAGGTTGCAACTCAAGGTGACTTAGGCCTTGCTGATGCTTTTATTCATGGGGATTTCTCTTTTGTTGACAAGAATGAAGGTCTTCTTAATCTTTTCATGGTAAGAAAATGACTCAACATCTTTGTAAATAGCTATTGGTTTGTACTTAACTTCCTGAAATTCTTTTTCAGATATTTGTTGCCAACAGAGATTTGAAAGCATCAGTCACAAGGTCTAGTAAGAAAAGGTAAGTAGTTTATTGAAATTGAAATCAGGAAATTGCAACTTATGTTCATATGTTAAAAAAATTCATTACTTTGTTCTCCAGTGGCTGGTGGACACCACTGCTTTCTACAGCAGCATTATCATCTGCAAAATATTTCATTCAACATGTTTCAAATCAAAACACCCTGACAAAGGCTCGACGGAATATCTCTCGTCATTATGACCTGGTAATTAGATAACTTGCATCTTATATCACTCAAAGTATGTAACAGATGTCAAGGATCACTATTGAAAATTCAGAGGCAGAGCCAGAATTTCAAGCTTATGGGTTCGGGATTTTAATCGCCTTAAGTTACTGGGTTCTAAATTAATAATTTATGCATATTAAATGAATTTTACAAATACAGGGTTCGAACCAATGCTACTGGGTTTCGCCGAACCCGCTCTCGGCACTCTCGCCCCAGATTGAAATAGAAGTTACTTAATCCTGTGTATATTTTTTCTTGTATAGATTAATCTCTTCCTTCTGTTTTCATGTAATTTTCTTGTTTAAAATAGGCTGCTAGATTGATGAGCATTGTGTTGTTAATTTTTTGTTCAGAGTAATGAACTCTTCTCACTCTTTCTGGATGAGACAATGACATACTCATGTGCAATATTCAAGGTTAGCTCTCAAATTTTTAAATGCTTGTCATTCCCCATAATGTTAAACTACATTCCTGTTCTTTATAATCTCATCCCCTATTTCGTTACTGCTTCTCTTTACATGCTTTTTTTGAGCCGAGGGTCTATCGAAAACAGCCTCTTTACCTTCACAAGGTAGGGGTAAGATCTCCGTACACACTACCCTCCCTAGACCCCATCTGCGGGACCGCACTGGGTTCGTTGTTGTTGTATAATCTCAATCCATGGTGATTTAGTTTTCTTTCTTACTTTTTATAGAGTGAGAATGAAGATCTGAAAGTTGCACAACTTAGAAAGATTTCTCTTCTCATTAAAAAGGTAAGTCATCAAGTAAGTAAAAATCACACCCCTCTCGACATAAATTTCAGTCCTAATTTGATTCTGCTTCTATTTTATTTAGGCTAAAATTAGCAAGGAACATCACATTTTAGAGATTGGATTTGGTTGGGGAAGTTTGGCTGTGGAAGTTGTCAAGCAAACAGGATGTAAATATACTGGTGTAACTCTCTCCGAGCAGCAACTAAAGTATGCACAATCAATAGTTCAACAAGCAGGCCTTCAGGTGTAGTACTAACAATGTCTATTGTAAAGCTAGGGTTATCTACAATATTCAATTCAATGTAACTTTTTTACAGGATCAAATAACATTTCTCCTATGTGACTATCGCCAAATGCCAAATAACTACAAATATGACAGGATTATATCATGGTGAGGTTTTATCTGTCTCGTCTGGATATATTGTATCACTCATTACATGTCGAGCCTATGCTTCTTTTCATCTACTCTCTATTCGAGGGTCTATCAGAAACAGCCCATCTGCCCTTCTAGGGTAGGGGTAAGGTCTACGTACACATTACTCTCCTCAGACCCCACTTGTGGGAACTCAGTGGGTTTGTTGTTGTTGTTGTACTCATTACATGTCGAGCAAGTGTTAAAATTGTACTAATGATCATTTTCAGTGGGATGTTAGAACATGTTGGTCATGATTTCATAGGGGAATTCTTTTCTTGCTGTGAATCTGCACTGGCAGAAAATGGGCTTCTGGTTGTACAGGTAATGAACACATTCCACTTTGTTCACTTTTCCCTTCAAATTTTTAGGCTGATTTTCAAAGTGTTGGCTTTCCTTAGTTCATTTCAATACCAAACGAGAGATACGAAAAATACAGGCAGAGCTCAGACTTCATAAAAGAGTATATATTCCAAAAATTCTGTATTTTAATCCAAGATTACAGAATATTATACAAAACATTCACGTTTTTAACATAGAATAATTATCCGAAACATGTATCAATGAGTAACACGTTTTAATATTACTTTATGCATGCTGTATTACATTATCTAGTTAGATGTAAGACGGCGTCTGATACCAATTGATAGAACATGCACAGCGGAAGCAAGCATACAATCTAGGCATCAATTACATGTAAACTAGACAACGTAATAATAACGAGATCAGGAACACTAACCTTTTGAAATGATTGCACAAATTCTCCAAGCAGCAAGAATCCAGGGCTGTAGTCTTCTACTATATGCCTAGTAAAACCTTGAATACTTTTGCTTTTGGGTGGGCAAGAACAATACAACTCTAGGGTTAGTCACACCGGAGAAACCTGTCTCTCTTTTCTTATTAAATACACGAATTTTAAGCCCTAAAATAGGCTTAAAATCGTGTAAGACTAGGATTCCATAAGTAGAATCCTACTCTAACTCAAAATAGTAACTTTTCTCCCAAGCTACTTTTTACCCAAGTCTGTCCAGATTTTTACTAGGTAGCAGGGACCACAGAAACAATAAGAGGCTACCAATTACAGTATTAATTCTAAATTAGCATGAATTAATTCTTACTATAATTAATTGCAATTTATTCCACTAAAAAACTGCAATTGAACTCCTCAATATGAATTTCGTAAATTCACTAACACTTATTTTAACTCCCCGTGTTAAGATTTCAAATACCAGTTAATTAAATTAAATCACTGATAATTTAATTCAATTAACTAATTAAATCCTTTATAATTCCGCTTAAACCATCTCATGTGACGGATACAAAATCAACCGGTCGGGTTTTCACATGAAAACTTATAAGCTTATATAAAGGGGTATTATCAAACCCAAAAACCAAGTCATGGATTCTATCAACTAATTATTATTCACAAATGTTATTTGTTATTGTCCAATTTATTAGGCATATACTAACTCTAAATAGAGTCGTACCTTTTGATAAATCAAAACAATAAACAAAGTACATTGATCATAATAATTATATCAAGATTATGAGTAAAAGCTCATTTAATGAATTAGAGAAAGTGTTTTATATGTATTCAGTACAAAAATACCTTTTCTCTACTTGGTCCGTTCAATATACACTGAGTATACTAGCACAAGAAGTTGGAGTATACTTACTCCCATAATCAAGACAAATTATACAATAATCTTGTGCTACAATCATCAAGATATTTTGTCCGATAATATCTTCGATTGTGAGCATAGTTTATTAATTATGAGAACCAACAATTTAATCTTCTGTGTATGAGCTAAGACTCCATACACTAAATTGTCTACTACATAATCAAAAGGACACACATGTTACAAATGATCTATTTAAAATAGTGCTTTATTGAATTGAATAAATTAAATAAACAATTATTTCATAAAGAACAAAATATAATACTATGTCTAAACCGCATGGTTAATAGTATATCCCAACAATCTCCCACTTAGACTCATAACCATGCGTCTAATATTTTAACACTCATTCCTTTACTGAATTCAACATGCTCACATTGTTTCCTATGAGCAAAATATCATCTACGTACAAGACCAAAAATGTAACTTTATCTCCACTCCACTTCTTATAGACACAAGACTCATTTTCACATTGATCAAAACCGAATGTCTTAATCGATGCGTCAAAACAAGTGTTCCATGCCCTAGAAGCTTGTTTCAATCCATAAATGGATTTCTTTAATTTACACAATATGTGCTCATTTCCACTTTTTATGAAACCAACTGGTTGTGCTATATAGATGCACTCATCAATACTTCCATTTAGAAAAGCGGTCTTGACATCCATTTGCCAGATCTCATAATCGTAATGAGCCGCAATGGATAAGAGAATCCTTATGGATTTAAGCATGGCTACTGGCGAAAAGGTTTCCTCATAATCGATCCCTTCTTTTTTTAGTAAACCCTTTTGCGACAAGCCTAGCTTTAGAAGTTTGCACTTTTCCATCCATTCCTCTCTTTTTCTTATAGATCCATCTACAACCTATGGGTTTGACTCCAGTAGGTGGTTCTACAAGATCCCAGACTTGATTTGAGTACATGGACTCCATTTCAGATTTCATAGCATCAACCCATTTATCAGCATCTGTATCATGTAGTGCTTCGTCGTAATTAATAGGTTATGTATTAGGCTCTTCAGGGATTCTATCATAAGATTCTCCCAAGAGCGCAAACCGGAGAGGTTTTCTAATAATTCTCCCACTACGACTAGTCACTACAGGTGGAGGCTGATTTTGTTGTTGAATGACATCACCACTTCCTTGAACTGAAGCCTCAATGTTATTTTCCACACCAAGCGGTGCTAGGATATCATTGACTTCTTCCTGGATTGCAGAATCCCTCCCAGATTGGCTCTCAGAATCAGAGGCGCTGTTCTGCCGCGGTCCTACCACGGTTATGCCAGGACCGCGGTCAGAAGGCCCTGCAGAATCAGGGGCATTGTTCTGCCGCGGTCCTACCGTGGTTACGCCAGGACCGCGGTGAGAGAGGCTTTCGGATTCTTCAGGTTGCATAACAATTTCAGGTTGTTCAACAACGTGAGGTTGCTCAACAATGGAGGTTGCTCAACATTATTTCCACTACTTTGGGGTAGTGAGATGTCAGGCAATTGTTCTTGTGCAATCTGATGCCTATTGACATTTCTCCCACTACGATAATACAGTGGTATGTCAATGCTGGCTTCCGGGATACGTTCAAGAGTTGAGTCGTTAGTTATTCCATTATTTAATTCCTATAAAACTAGTTTACTTCTAGGAATATGGTTCGTTAGATAGTCCTCCTCTAAAAATCTGGCATTTGTCGTAACAATTACCTTCGTTTCTTTGGGACAATAAAACAAACCGCCTTTTGTTCCTTTTGGATATCCAATGAAAATGCATACTTCTGTCCTTGATTCCAATTTATCCGTTTTCCCTTTCAGCACTTGTGCTGGACAACCCCAAACCCGAATGTGCCGTAAACTTGGCTTTTGCCCAGTCCACAATTCTATTGGAGTTGAAGGTATTGACTTTGAAGGAACCAAATTTAAAATGTAGTTTGCTGTTTCTAAAGCATATCCCCAAAAGGAAAGAGACAAATCGGAATAACTTAACATTGATCTAACCATTCCCATAAGAGTCCTATTTCTTCTTTCTGCCACACCATTTTATTGTGGTGTTCCTGGTGCAGATAATTGAGATGTAATTCCATTATCTGATAAGTATTTAATGAATTCCACAGAAAGGTATTCACCACCATGATCAGATCGTAATGTTTTGATATATTTATCATGTCATTTCTCTGTTTCCGTCTTAAATTCTTTGAATTTCTCAAAGCATTCAGACTTACGGCGCAACAGATAAATATATCCATATTTTGAGTAATCATCTGCGAAAGTCACAAAATACTCAAAACCACCTCTTGCTTGTATATTCATAGGACTATACAAATCAGAGTAAATTAATTCTAGCTTATCACTGGCTCTATTCCCTTTTGAGGGAAAATGTCTCTTGGTCATTTTACCTTCTAAACAGGATTCGAATGTTGGTAGTGATTCCACTTTCAATGAACTCAAAGGTCCATCAAAGACCAATCTCGAAATCCTATTTAGATTTATATTGCCTAGACGTAAGTGTCATAAATAAGTCTGACTCAATTCAGAAATACGTTTTCTTTTATGTGGTAGATTAATGTTATTTAGTTATTTTGGTTGTTGTAGCACAGGGGGAGATATATCAAGAACAAAAAGGTCATGTACTCTAGCAGCTTTGTAGATAAAACGTCTATGAAACTTAATAACAACAGAGTTATTAGCAAAACAAACTTATAACCAGCATCCACTATTTTCGAAACCGAAATCAAATTCCTTCTAATGGAAGGTATAGAGAACATCTTTTAAAACTAAAACTCTATCACTACTAAACGAAACACTAATATCTCCTAAAGCTAAAGATGGTGCTGGCTCTCCATTGGCTTGAAAAACGCGAACTTCATTCTCACTTAGCCGTCGCGTTTCCTGAAACCCCTGCAAAGAATTACAGATGTGATTAGTGACTCCCGAATCTACACACCAAAACATGGTACAATGACATTTAAATTTGAATTACCTTGGTTATTCAACTTTACCAGATAGGCGGGGCACTGCTTCTTGTGATGCCCGGGTTGCTTGCAATGATAGCACTTGCCTTTGGCCTTGTTCACACCAGCCACACCACCAGGTGCCAGAACCTTTTGAGCCTTCTTCTTTTTCTTATTGCCTTTCGACTTAGAAATTGAAGATTTCTCAACATTTAGTGCCACAACTGGAGCTTGTTGTTTGATAATAGATTCTGCCGCTTGCAGCTCATTCAACAATTTCGCTAGTGACAAATCCATTTTGTTCATATTATAGTTCAAGCAAAATTGTTGAAAACTGTCAGGCAGAGTCTACAGGACCATCTCAACTTGAGACTCCTTATCAATCACAGCTCCAAGGACTTCCAGTTCATTCAGAAGACTCATCATCTTCAGAACATGGTCCCTGACCGATGATCCTTCAGCCATTTTCGTGTTCAAAAGGGCTTTCATGGCTGTCTGCTTAGCTGCGCGTTTTTGCTCACCGAACATCTCTTTGAGACTTTCGATCATATCATAAGCAAACCCAATGGACTGATGCTGATGTCGCAAAACATTCGCCATAGAGGCAAGAATGTGTCATCGGGCCATCTCATCAGCCTTAACCCATTTGTCATAGGCCTCAACCTGATCATCCGTAGCATTTTCATGTTTTTCTGGGAACTCCTTAGAGATTACAAATTTGTAACCTTCAGCAGTTAGGACAATATCAAGGTTCCTTTTCCAGTCAACATAATTTGGTCCTTCTAACTTGTTTTGGTTCAAAATTGAGGTAAGTGGGTTGAATGAAGACATGGTTAATCTGGGAGATATTCACATTAAATAGATCATTAGTTATGTATTAAGAATGATTAAATTCAAAATTACACATTACACATATAACCATGCTCAGTGAACAGTTAGATTCGTTAGGGAAACTTAACTATTCATGCAAAATATATGAGTGATGTCAGATATTAACCCCATAAATTTAAACAGGACCAACTCAGATGGAGAGTAAACTGTTAATTTAAGATAGGTAAATATCACTTTTATAAAACTCTAGTTTCATTCAATCAACATGTAACTCAGTTGGAGAGTTAATACAAGTAATGAAATAACTAGAGGCTAAAGAAGAACACAGTAATTATCTATAATGAATTTATACATGTGGAAGAAGACCTATATCAACATATAAATTCATTATATTACTGTAGAACCCGTTTAATTTAGGGTTTAGGGCCTAAAATTGCGTGTTTTGCAATTTGGGCTCCGAAGGTTGCATGTACTGCCGCGGTCCTACCGCGGTTATGCCAGGACCACGGCTAGAGTGAACTTCAGAATCAGAGGCAGTGTTCTGCCACGGTCCTACCGCGGTTACGCCCGGACCGCGGCGATACAAGACGTGATTTCAGAAAACGTATTTTGACAGGAGTAATCCAAAAATTCTGTATATTAATCCAAAATTACAGAATATCATACAAAACATTCACGTTTTTAACATAGAATAATTATCCGAAACATGTATCAATGAATAACACGTTTTAATATTACTCTATGCATGCTGTATTACATTATCTAGTTAGATGTAAGACGGCGTCTGATACCAATTGTTAGAACATGCGCAGCGGAAGCAAGCATACAATCAGGCATCAATTACATGTATACTAGACAACGTAATAAGGACGAGATCAGGAACACTAACCTCTTGAAGTAGTTGCACAAATTCTCCAAGCAGCAAGAATCCAGGGCTGTAGTCTTCTGCTATATACCTAGTAAAACCTTGAACACTTTTGCTTTTGGGTGGGCAAGAACAATACAACTCTAGGGTTAGTCACACAGGAAGAAACCTGTCTCTCTTTTCCTTATTAAATACATGAATTTTAAGCCCTAAAATAGGCTTAAAATCGTGTAAGACTAGGATTCCATAAGTAGAATCCTACTCTAACTCAAAAGAGTAACTTTTCTCCCAAGCTACTTTTTACCCAAGTCTGTCCAGGTTTTTACTAGGTATAGCAGGGACCACAGAAATAATAAGAGGCTACTAATTATAGTATTAATTCTAAATTAGCATGAATTAATTCTTACTATAATTAATTGCAATTTATTCCATTAAAAAACTGCAATTGAACTCCTCAATATGAATATCGAATATTCATTAACACTTATTTTCACTCCCCATGTTAAGATTTCAAATACCAGTTAATTAAATTAAATCATTGAAAATTTAATTCAATTACCTAATTAAATCCTTTATAATTCCGCTTGAACCATCTCATGTGACGGATACAAAATCCATCGCCCGGGTTTTCACATGAAAACTTATAAGCTTATATAAAGGGGTATCATCAAACCCAAAACCAAGTCATGGATTCTATCAACTAATCATTATTCACAAATGTTATTTGTTATTGTCCAATTTATTAGGCATATACTAACTCTAAATAGAGTCGCACCTTTTGATAAATTAAAACAATTAACAAATTACATCGCTCATAACAATTATATCAAGATTAGGAGTATAAGCTCATTTAATGAATTAGAGAAAGTGTTTTATATGTATTCAGTACAAAAATACCTTTTCTCTACTTGGTCCGTTCAATATACACTGAGTATACTAGCACAAGAAGTTGGAGTAGACTTACTCCCATAATCAAGACAAATTATACAATAATCTTGTGCTACAATCATCAAGATATTTTGTCCGATAATATCTTCGATTGTGAACATAGTTTATTAATTATGAGAACCAACAATTTAATCTTCTGTGTATGAGCTAAGACTCCATACACTAAATTGTCTACTACATAATCAAAAGGACACACATGTTACAAATGATCTATTTAAAATAGTACTTTATTGAATTGAATAAATTAAATAAACAATTATTTCATAAAGAACAAAATATAATACTATGTCTAAACCGCATGGTTAATTGTATATCCCAATATTATTAGCCACTAATTTAAAAAATTATTTGTCCATTAGAATAGAACTACGTATTTATTAAAAAAAAAAAGATGCCTTGAATTGAAGGGTTGTGATCCTTCAGATTAGCAAAATATTTTTTAAATATGTGTTCCTTCACATTTAAAAATCAATAGACCATCTTTATTTAACTGAAAACCCTATCTATTTAGAAAAAAGTTGCAAATGCTTCATAGTCTATTTCTAAAGTTGTTACCGCGAGATTTGCCACTACTTAGTTTGTCACGATCCGTTTTCCATAATAGGTCATGATGGCGCCTAACACCGTTGTCAGGCCAGCCGATGCGAAATGCGATTAACTTCTCATTTTACTTTAGCCGAAGACAGTTATACTAGATTTTCAAATTTAAAAATAAGACCAGTAAAGATCATAAAGTGCTAAAATAGCGATACAACCCCAAAATAAATATCTACTACTACGTGTGCCAGAACCTGGTGTCACAAGCTACGGGCGACTAGTAGAAAATACACAAAAGAATAATACACCATCCTACTGTCTGAATCAGAATAGACAGAAACAACAAAAAAAATACAAGAAAGGACTTCTTCGGCTGCGGATCGGCATGAAAGGGAAAGCCGCTCACCATAGAAGTCCCCGAGCGTGCCCACTGATGCGCACCAGGATGATGTCCAAATCCACCTGCCTCAAATCCTGTACATTTAAGTACAGAAGCGTAGTATGAGTACATAAACCACATGTACTCGGTAAGTATCCCGTCTAATCTCGAAGAAGTAGAGACGAGAGGTCGACTTGATACTTACTAAGGTCAAGATAGTATAATAATAAAGTGAGATATACAACATGAAAAATTTCCAATAACACAAGTTTAAGAGAAGAGTCATATTCATGTTCTTGGCATAATTAAACTACCAGTTTTCCCTTTTTCATATTAAACAAGTGATCATGTCATATCTAAATGCAAGCATATAAATCATGCACAATCATGCCAAGGTCGACGGCCCGCTCCAACAGAAAATAAATTGTGCACTGCCGAGGGTCGAGCGGCACGAACCATAGATGCATCTATTATCACCGAGGCGATCGGCCCGATCCATAATCATCAAGAAAATATCAAGAAAAGCACATAAGGCTCAGTTACATACAAAGGAATTCCTACCAAGGCTCAACAAACTCATGCGTTCACCTTTCTTTTCCTCAAGTCTCTAGCAAGTCAAGATGATCATATTGGCAATTTAAAATAAGAGATATTCCCCAATTCGACATGACGTGGGTCCTAAACTACCCGAACAATTATCATATAATAGCTACGCACGGACTCTCGTCACCTAGTACGTACGTAGCCCCCGCATTTGACAACAATTACTCATTTATAATCCTATGGGGACAATTCCCTCTTACGAGGTTAGAAAGGAGACTCACCTCGCTCCAAAGTGCACTTCCAACGTCCAAGAACGAGCCCAAGTCCTTAAGTCGAAGCCGAACAATCCCAAACTAATCAAACGAAGTAAGAACTAGTAAATAAAGGCTTACAAGGTCGAACTCTAACTATTTAGGCAATTTTCTAACCATTAACACAAGTTTCCTAAATTCCGACCCCGGGCCCACGTGCTCGGATTCCGAGATTTTTCGAAGGAAGTTGTTCTCTATCACCTAAGGATCACAAATATATGATTTCTAGTTCATTACATGGCAAATTATGTGATAAAACTTTAGTTCTCATTAAACCCTAGGTCTAGCTCAAATCCCTTGATTCTACCCAATTTTTAGTGTTAAATCTACCTAATGTTTATGTATTTGAAATAAAAATGAGTGGGGATTACTTACCTCGAAATGTTATGTTGAAACCTCCCCATTGGAATCACCAAAATCGCCTAAGAGTTGAGAGAAATAGGGAAGAAATGAGCTTAAGCTCGTATTAATGAACCATTCTACCCCCAGTGATTTCCGCTTCTGTGGAAGAAATCCCGCTTCTGCGGGTTCCGCTTTTGCGGAAATGGGCAAGGGGCCTGGGCCGATCTGCGGTCATAACCTCACTTCTGCGAGGTCGCTTAAGCGGTAAGCCCATCGCTTCTGCGGTTCTGGGCCTGGGCGGATGGACCGCTTCTGCGGTCAGGGGTCCGCTCCTGCGGTTTCCCCTAGGCCTGGCCCCTTCCGCTTCTGCGATAAA
>NW_017670992.1:0-3591 GCF_001879085.1 Nicotiana attenuata | reverse complement strand
GAGAACTTAGCATAAAGCTTCTGCTCTTGCAAGGTCTGAAGCACTACTCTCAAATGCTGCTCGTGCTCCCCCAGGCTATGCGAGTATATCAAGATGTTGTCAATGAAGATGATAACAAAGGAATCAATATAGGGCCTGAACACCCTGTTCATCAAGTCCATAAATGCCGCTGGAGCATTAGTCAAGCCAAATGACATCACCAGGAACTCATAGTGGCCATATCTAGTCCTGAATGCGGTCTTCGGGACATCTGAATCCCGAATCTTCAACTGATGATACCCTAACATCAGGTCAATCTTAGAGAACACCCTAGCACCCTGCAGCTGGTCAAACAAATCGTCAATACGGGGCAATAGATACTTGTTCTTGATGGTGACTTTGTTCAACTGGCGATAATCAATGCACATCCGCATAGTCCCATCCTTCTTCTTCACAAAAAGCACTGGTTCACCCCAAGGCGATACATTGGGCCTAACAAACCTTTTGCTAACAACTCCTCCAACTGCTCCTTCAGCTCCTTCAGCTCCCTAGGAGCCATACGGTACGGCGGGATAGATATAGGCTGAGTGCCTGGAGCCAAATCAATACAGAAATCAATATCACGATCTGGTGGCATGCCTGGAAGATCGGAAGGAAAAACATCGGCAAACTCTCGGACTACCGGCACTGAATCAATAGTCGGAGACTCTGCGGTGGTGTCTCGAACATAAGCTAAGTAGGCCAAACACCCCTTCTCAACCATGCGTTGAGCCTTCAGGAAGGAAATGACCTGCTAGGTTTATCCACAGTGGAACCCCTCCACTCCAACCTCGGCAACCCTGGCATCGCTAGAGAAACAGTCTTGGCATGGCAATCTAGAACGGCGTGATATGGAGATAACCAATCCATGCCCAGAATAACCTCAAAATCGATCATATCGAGCAACAGGAGATCTGCTCTAGTCTCAAGACCACAGAAAGTAACCACACAAGATCGGTAGACCCGGTTCACAACCACAGAATCGCCCACAGGAGTGGACACATGAACAGGAACACCCAAAGGCTCAGGAGAAATAGCCAGGAAACGAGCAAACAGAGATGATACATATGAATAAGTAGACCCTGGATCAAATAATACCGATGCATCTCTACCGCTGACGGAAATAATACCTGTGATGACGGCATCCGAGGCCAATGCATCTGGCCTGGCTGGGAGAGCATAGAATCTAGCTGGAGCACCGGCTGTCTGGCCTCCAACTGATTGAGTAGTAGCTGGCTGACCTCTCCCTGTCTGGCCTCTACCCCTGGAACGACCTCTACCAGTCTGCTCTCCACCTCTAGGCGGCTGGACCGCTGGTGCTGGAGGCATGGGTTGCTGCCCCTGCTGTACTGCCTTACCCCTAAGCCTGGGGCAGTATCTCCTCATGTGGCCTGCGTCCCCGCACTCAAAACAATGTGGTGCGGCGGCCTGCTGTCCGGATGGCTGACCCTGAATACCAGAAGGCCCACTAGAAGAAGCCTGAGTAGCCGACGGGCGGTAAGAACTCTCCGGCATAGCACTGAAATAAGTACCGGAAGACTCCGGAGGACCTGAATACCCACTGGATGAACCCTGAATGGCTGGCGGGCGATAAGAACTCTCTGGCATGGCGCTGAAATAGGAGCGCGCTGGAGCACCTCGAGCCGGTGGTGGTGTTGGGCTGACCCCTCCCAAAGTGACCTCTGCCCCTGGCTGGGGCACCTCTGAACTCTCCTGAGAATCTGGCCCTCTTGTCCTGCTGCATCTGCTCTCTACCCCTCAAACGGTAGCCCTCAACCCGGCGGGCAATCTCAAGCACTAGCTGATATCCAGTGCCCATCTCTACCTCACGAGCCATACCCGACCGAATAGTGGGATGTAACCCCGCAACAAACCTCCGTACTCTCTCTGCCTCTGTGGGCAGTATCATGAGTGCATGGCGGGACAACTCAGAGAACCTCACCTCATAGTCGGTCACTGACATATGACCCTGCTCCAGATACTCAAACTGATGATGTAGCTCTTCCCTCTCAGAGGGTGGAATGTACCGATCAAGGAATAACTGAGTGAACTGACCCCAAGTGAGGGGAGGAGCGCCTGCTGGCCTGCTAAGCAAGTAAGACTGCCACCATCTACGGGCCCTGCCCTCCAGCTGAAAAGTAGTGAAGTCGACTCCATGTGATTCGAAGAACCTCATGTTGTGCAGTCTATCCCTGCACCTGTCAATGAAATCTTGGGCATCCTCATGACGCTCGCCCCCGAAGACTGGAGGGTGCAACCTAGTCCATCTGTCTAATAACTTCTGCGGATCGCCGTCCACAGCTGGCCTAGGCTGGGGTGCCGCTACATCAACTGGCTGGACCCCCTCTGCGGGTAGTGCACCCGGAGTATGATAAGCTGCGGCTGCATGACCTGGAGCCTGTGCGGTAGGGGTTTGTGCTCCCCCTCCTGCCTGTGAGGTAGCTGGATCTGCTGGAAATAAACCAGCCTGAGTCATAGTGTCCATGAACCGAAGCATACGGCCCATGACCTCCTGAAATCCCGGCGCAGTCATGAAATCCACTGGAGTAGGCACAGCTGCAGGCGCCTCGCCCTGCTCCTCAATAATGGGATCCCTCGCAGGGTCTGCTGGTGGTGCATCTGGAATAGCTCTGGGACGCCCTCGTCCCCTACCACGGGCCGGTGCCCTCCCCCGGCCTCTACCTCGGCCTCTAGCAACGGGGGGAAGCAGCTCCTCCCGGGTCCGAAACGTCGGCGGTACGAGTCCTCACCATCTGTGAGAGAATAGAAGAGGAAACTTAGTACACTGACCACTGCACGATGGAGAATGAATAAAGAGTAGTCTTTCCTAACACCCTATAGCCCCTCGAAGATAAATACAGACGTCTCCGTACCGATCTACAAGACTCTATCAGATTTGCCCGTAACTTGTGAGACCTACGTGAACCTAGTGCTCTGATACCATGTTGTCACGACCCGTTTTCCATAATAGGTCATGATGGCGCCTAACACCGTTGTCAGGCCAGCCGATGCGAAATGCGATTAACTTCTCATTTTACTTTAGCCGAAGACAGTTATACTAGATTTTCGAATTTAAAAATAAGACCAGTAAAGATCATAAAGTGCTAAAATAGCAATACAACCCCAAAATAAATGTCTACTACTGTGTGTGCCAGAACCTGGTGTCACAAGCTACGGGCGACTAGTAGAAAATACACAAAAGAATAATACACCATCCTACTGTCTGAATCAGAATAGACAGAAACAAAAAAAGTACAAGAAAGGACTTCTTCGGCTGCGGATCGGCATGAAAGAGAAAGCAGCTCACCGTAGAAGTCCCCGAGCGTGCTCACTGATGCGCACCAGGATGATGTCCAGATCCACCTGCCTTAAATCCTGTACATTTAAGTAAAGAACCGTAGTATGAGTACATAAACCACATGTACTCAGTAAGTATCCCGTCTAATCTCGAAGAAGTAGAGACGAGAGGTCGACTTGATACTTACTAAGGTCAAGATAGTATAATAATAAAGTGAGATATACAGCATGAAGAATTCCAATAACACAAGTTTAGGAGAAGAGTCATATCATGTC